>NC_034409.1:149259267-149303612 GCF_002078875.1 Numida meleagris
GCCGCGCGGCAAGGTCAGTCCGGCGCGGAGCCGCGCACAGCGGCAGCCTCCGCGGGCGCCGCTGCGCGCTCCGCCTGCTCCTCTCGACCATGCAGCGGCTGCTGGCGGCTATCACCGTTCCCGTGCCGGTGAGCCAGCCCGGCCCGCAGACCTCCGCTTAGCTGCCCGGGAAGCGTCAGGGAGGGGGATCGAGGAGGGGGATTTTTTTTTCCTTCCACTTTTTTTTTTTTTTTTTTTTTGCGTGCCTTGCAGTACGTGCCTGGAGAGTTTGTGGATATAATTATTGACTGGAATCTGGGCTGCTGCAGATGTATGTGGGGGGGGAGAGAGGAGAAAAGAAAGGCCCCCCCCCCCTCCCTCCGCTGACCCTCACTGCTCCCCCTCCCCACATTTTTTCCCCCTTTGGTGGTGGTTTGGACATTTCATATTGAATGAACTGGAATTGCTTTCCGTGTGAGGAGGATGGTTGCTGTTACTTTGTGATGAGATCGGGAATGAATTGCTCGGTTTAAAAATGCTGCTTTGGATTCTGTTGCTGGAGACGTCTCTTTGTTTTGCTGCTGGAAACGTTACAGGGGACGTTTGCAAAGAGAAGATCTGTGCCTGCAACGAGATAGAAGGGGATTTGCACGTAGACTGTGAGAAAAAGGGATTTACCAGCCTGCAACATTTCACCGCCCCAACTTCCCAGTTTTACCATTTATTCCTGCATGGAAATTCCTTGACTCGACTTTTCCCTAATGAGTTTGCTAACTTTTACAATGCAGTCAGTTTGCACATGGAAAACAATGGTTTGCATGAGATTGTTCCTGGGGCTTTCCTGGGGCTGCAGCTGGTGAAACGCTTGCACATAAACAACAACAAGATCAAATCGTTCAGGAAGCAGACTTTCCTGGGGCTGGACGATCTGGAATACCTCCAGGCAGATTTTAATCTATTGCGGGATATTGACCCGGGAGCATTTAGGGACTTAAACAAACTAGAGGTGCTGATTTTAAATGACAATCTCATCAGTACCTTGCCCCCCAACGTGTTTCAGTATGTGCCGATCACCCACCTCGACCTCCGGGGAAACCGTCTTAAAACCTTGCCTTACGAGGAGGTTCTGGAGCAGATCCCAGGCATCGCCGAAATCCTGCTAGAGGATAACCCCTGGGACTGTACTTGCGATTTGCTGTCGTTGAAGGAATGGCTGGAAAACATACCCAAAAATGCTTTGATCGGCAGAGTGATTTGTGAAGCTCCCACTAGGTTGCAGGGCAAAGATTTAAATGAGACCACAGAGCAAGAGCTGTGCAAAAAGAACAGAGTGGATTCTAGTCTAGCTGCTCCCCCTGCCGAAGAAGAAACCTGTGATCCTGGTCCCATTCCAACCCCCTTTAAAATACATGGCAAAGAAGATCCTGCTACACCAGGATCCGGTCCAAACGGAGGTACAAAGATTCCTGTCAACTGGCAAATCAAAACTAGACCCACTGCTGCTGTGTCAACTGTTAGTGTGAAGAGCAAGCAACCGGCTACCTTGTCCTGCCCTCAGATCTGCAGCTGTGATCAGATCCCTGGCTCAGGTTTAAAGGTTAATTGCAATGACAGGAATGTAAGCAGCCTGGTGGATTTGAAGCCTAAGCCATCCAATGTGCAGGAGCTGTTTCTGAGAGACAACAAAATACACACTATCAGGAAATCCCACTTTCTGGATTACCGGAAACTTAATTTACTTGATTTGGGCAACAACAACATAGCCACCGTTGAGAACAACACCTTCAAGAACCTCTTTGATCTCCGATGGCTGTACATGGATAGCAACTACTTAGACACTCTATCCCGGGAGAAATTCACTGGGCTGCAAAACCTGGAGTATCTGAATGTGGAATTTAATGGGATCCAGCTGATCATGCCTGGCACCTTCAATGCAATGCCCAAACTCAGAGTCCTCATCCTCAACAACAACCTGTTGAGGTCTCTCCCAGTTGATGTGTTTGCTGGGGTCTCGCTTTCCAAACTCAGCATACACAACAATTATTTCATGTACCTCCCAGTGGCAGGGGTGCTGGACCAGCTCACCTCCATCACCCAGATCGACCTGCACGGCAACCCGTGGGACTGTACTTGCCCTATCGTGCCTTTCAAACAGTGGGCGGAAATGCTGCGCCCCAAGGTGATTATGAGCGACCTGAGGTGTGAGTCTCCAGAAGATTTCTTCAAGGAGGATTTTGAGTCTCTCTCCAATGATGTGATTTGCCCTCAGCTAAAAATATCACCTACCTTAAGTTCTACCAACAAAAACAGCACTGGGGTTGCAGAGACGGGTACTCACTCCAACTCCTACTTGGAGACCAGCCGGGTCTCCATTTCGGTGCTAGTGCCAGGGCTGCTGCTGGTTTTTGTGACCTCTGCTTTCACAGTGGTTGGCATGCTGGTGTTCATCCTGAGGAACAGAAAACGGTCCAAGAGGAGGGACGCCAACTCCTCTGCATCTGAGATCAACTCCTTGCAGACGGTCTGCGACTCATCCTACTGGCACAATGGGCCCTACAGCACTGACGGGGCCCACAGGGTTTATGACTGCGGTTCCCACTCCCTGTCAGACTGAGGAGGCGAGTGGGGCGGGGGTGGCTGCTGCCCAGGCCCAACCCTGCGCTCTCCTGGTGACGGGGAAGCAAATGCCTGCAGGGACGGCTCTGCACCTCAGCTACCTTCTGTGAGAAACAAAAAACGCGCGCACTCCCTTGCGGCCCCCAGAGCAAGAGCCGTGCTCAGTATGCGTGGCGGGAGCCCGGCAGAGGGGCGCGTCCCTCTACTGAGCGCTGCCGGGACGGCAATGGACAAGCAAGGACCTGCTTTCTTCAGCTCCGGCGGGGAGAACCACGGCTCTTGGTTTTGCTGGGCCTTTGTTCTGTTGTGTTGGGGGTTGTTTTGCTTTTTTGCACTCTTCCTTTTTGAATGGACCCCTCTCTTGAGAGGCCAGGAAGAGGAGGGGGATGGAGGAAAGGCTGCTGTCAGCCTCCTCTTGACAAAGCAGGAGTAGAAAGTTGCACGAAGGCATGAATGTAATGTAAATAAATGACTCTGACTCCGAAACAGACGAAAAAAAAAAAATTAAAAAAAAAACAATTGCTGCATGGCTCGCATGGATACAACACACCCCAGGGACGCTCCAGCCCACGACTGGAAGCAGCGTCTAGTTCACACCATCATCCCTCTTACCTGATAAGTCCCTTCGTATCAAACCTTCTATATAAGAAATACAGTATAATAATAAAAGTGCCATTTCGCCATTTTTTGTGTGATCAATAGGCAGTAGAGATCGTACTTTTACCGTGGAAAAAAAATGTAAAGGTTTTATTTAAGACATAGTTGCATGAATATTCTCATTTGATTTTTTTTTTAATTTTTTTTTTTTTTTTTTTTTTTTTGAGGTGGGAATGACTTTTTTTGGGAGATATTTTCTTTCTTCGTGGTGAGTTTTAGTTCTTTTTGCGGGAGGGACAGGGAGGGAGGGGAGGCTTTGGCTTTATTTTCTCTCTCTTCCTTTTGAGTATACATATTCAGTATTGCCTTTCCATTTGAATGTAAAAATTAGTACCCTTGATTTCTATTATGGTAACAGTGTAAACATTCAAAAAAAAAAAAAAAATCCAAGGCAGTTAAGCATGACCAATTAATGTCACTCTAGTGCTTAGGCTGCAAAGTTTAATGGTAGAAAATTCTGTGCTGTTGTAAATCTTACTCTAACTTGAGGAAATTAGAACTGAGGAAGCAAGTGAAACTTACTAATTCTATTCGAGGTTTTATAATGGCGTATTTTTTCAGTATTAAAGTGAAAATGTTTTCAACTCCGGGTCCTTACCATTTTTCCAGCATCAGTTCTTGCAAGTGGGTTATTTGGGTTTAGGGGACAGAGCTTCCTTTCAGTGCTGTTTCTCCCTCCATCCCCCTACTTCCAGCCCCCCTGCTTTCCTCTCTCCCTCTCTCTCTCTCTCTCATTCATTCACGCGCAGCGTCACAAACACTCTTCCCTAATGTAAATAACACACAGAAGTGTCTTGCCTCCCTTACTCCCCCCCATCCTACTCCCCTTCCTCTCTCTCTTGTAATGCTGCAGTGAATCCCTTTATTAATACTGTGAATCTCTCACTGCTGCTGCTGCTGCTGCCGCCACTGCCTCTGCTGCACACACTGCAGATATATTAGGGATGTTAGTGGGAATTTGATTTAATTGACTCTGCCTACCTCGCTCTCATTAAGCCAGAGCTGGATTTCACTGGTCAGCACTTCAGGCCCGCACACAGCTTGCCGGATTGCCGGCAAGGTAAGGCTGCTGTGGGCGTCTGGACTCCAGCTGCTGCTGGAAGTGGGAAAGCTAATTAGCAAGAGGACTTTCCCATCCCTGCTCTGGGTTGCTGAACCTTTAATATTAGATGCTGAAATAAACAAAGCATAGGACTGCAGATAGACTTCAGGCAGCTTGCACTTGATCCTACTCCTGTATGGGAAAGCGCCCCTAAACCCAGTAATATCTGTAAAAGAGAAAGCCCCTGCAAATCATTTTTAACTCAGAGCTCAAGTCCCAGTGGAGATATGGAGAATTTCAGTCACGTTGCTTCTGGCTTTCTTCAGGCAGAGAATCCTTTTAAAGAGTAAAACACCGTAAGGGACTTGCTAAACTTCAAATACTAATTCGGTTTGCTTTATAGAAAATGCCCACCTTTGGGATATGCAGTGAGAAAAAAGACGTACATACACAGACACTGCAACTGATACACTCTTGAAAATGAGGCAGAAGCCTGATCCCAGGTGTTCATGAAGTATTAAACATGAGGAGAAGATCATTCTTCCAGAATCCTTTATCATTATGGAAAATTCTGCAGTCTCCTAGAAAATACCTTGATGTTCAATTATGCAGCTCTGGAAACATACTGTCCTGTTGGATTATATAAACCATTCCTATTTCAAGGACCCTTCTTTGTTTCCCCCTGCTTCTTTCTTACACTGATTTTTCTGCCAAGACATTCTGTGCAAGACAAAGTGATGGCAGTAGAGTCACTAGTTTGCTATTGTGCTTTCCTCCTACCAGTTTGAGAATAAAAAGAAAATGCATTCACCTGTGAGCCAGTATTTCTACCCTTATGAAGCCATCTGCTTTAACTCAAGCGTAGTCCAAATATATTTAAGAACAGGACAGTGCACCACTGGACTACCACGTATGTCTTGCTGCCTTCCTTATGCCATTGCAGTGAGAAAATTGAAGAACTGAGAGCAGTAAGAATATACCTCATGCTAAAAATCATTGTTATGTTAGGTTCACTGCTATAGAAGTTGAGATAAAAGAGATAATAAATTGAAGTTGCCAAATCACTGGCTGAGGCAAGACGTACACACATAGAAGAGACTATAATACTAAATATATGTGATTATGGTTTTTCCGTCACTGAGATGTAGCATAAGCTTGTAACTTCTGTCCCTTTCTTTCTTTAAAGTGCTATTTCATTAGCAAACTTGCATAGAAATGTCAAGTCAGCTGGAGAATTGATGCTTCAGTGTTGAGGGTTTGGGGAAACAACAAAATGACCCCTTTTATTTCTGGGACTCTCTGATTTTAACACTCGCATGATTCATTCCTCCATTTCTCAGACACTTGCCCTCAAGACAAATAGATCATCTAACTCTCTGATACCATATCATTATCAGGCTTTGAATTATGATGTTTATCTTATTTGTATGATTCACATTTCAGGGTCATTTTATCAAAACAGAACACCCAACTAAATAGAAAAATGAACTTAAGAATCATCAATTCAGTCATAACATATACCACATTAAGTCACTTCTTATGTCTTCTTTCTTTCATAACTGTGAAGAGATTTTTTTTTTTTCTTCCAAAAGGGCATATGTGAAAACAAACAAACAAAAATAATAATAAAAAAAAAATCATTTAGTTAAAAACAACAAAACACCTTGGTTTTTTTTTTCTGAAAACAATCTCAGAATAGCCTAGACTTTAAACTGTTGCCATAGAAATATATTCCTGTATGCATGGTAGCCTCTTGCATGCCATTGAAAGATGACTAAAAGGAACTTTAGACACAAACTGGTAAAATTTTACATCAATTCCAATAGGTGATACATCTTGTTTTGAGCAAAAGCATGCTGATGAATCTGCACAGGGGGGCATTATTACGATGCTTTATTAAAATTATTGATTTTAACATGATATTTTATAACTTTATTGCAGTTGCATTGAACATAGTGTTTCTGATCTGCTTGTAATCTAGAATGATTCAAACATTTTAGCTAAAGAAGTATTTCTGAGAGATCAGATTTTGTCTGATAGAGAAGCAAAGGCTTTGTGTAGTCTTTATTCAGGTAGAGAAGTCATTAAGTTCAAAAGGTGAACATTTCACAATTTCTTAAGCTGGTGGCATAATTCATTAGGGGAACATTAGGACAGCAAGAAACCACTGTCTCTAGCCTCCGTTACCTCTGAAACATTTTCTAGGTCTCCCAAATATGAAAGTTTCTTCCCAGTGACAGTTAGCTTTTAGTAAAGAGGCAAACTCTGTTTTTTTTTTTTTTTTTTCCAGTGGCTTGCCAGTTGCAAAGAAAAGCTAAGCAGGATTTTGTTCAATAGTTTAATGTAGTTGTTTGTTCTATTTTGGTCAGTCAGAACAGGTTTTGCTATATTTTTATTTAAGCGTTGGCCAGAGGGAGCATTCTTTGATGATCCTGGACTTCAGCAAATAAATTCTTCTTGTATTTAGAAAAGTTTAGACAATTTATTTGAGGTAAACTTATTTCATGTGTTTGTGTAGTTCAGATTTTCAGGATTTTTGTGATTTGTGGTACAGTAATTTCAGTAAAATGGGCAGGACTTCTGAGCTGACTGCTGTATGATTACCTCTTTTTTTTGTATTTGGGAAGAAGTCAGAAAGTAAAGAATTCATGGTTTATATTGGTCAATTACCATTGCCCTATATATTTATATAACATTTAAAGTGCTCTGAACTGTATTAGCAGTATGGAGATGACTGATGAAAATTACAGGAATCTTCTTTGTTATCCTCAGTTTTTCCCAGACATAGGAATATTAGCATCCGAGAAAACAGAGACTAAAAATGCTGCAAGTACTCTGTTTTATTACATTCTATTCATTATGATTATGACTATCAGTGGTAGCTTAACGCGTAAACTTGTAACATATGATATTTGACATAATTGTCTGATATTTTCAGAAAAAGTTGTCATATTATCTCATGTTTGGGGAAATATAAATGAGATTCATCAGTATTACTTCTCCAAGATTAGTTATTGCGCCAATTGATATATGATCCTGCTGAATGGTTTCATTTATCAGATAAAGTTTCTGAATTAGTTTCTAATTCTTAAATACATCCTTTAATTTATGAAAGAGGAGCAAAGTCAGTAGAAACTCGCCTGAAGAAAATAGCATTTTATTTACACTGGCCGCTTGAAAGCTAGTATTGTAAATTCACAATAAATGGAAGAATAGAGAGAAATAACTCATTCCAGAAACACTTTGTTGCCTCTAAGAGGATGGCTGCTTTAATTGCCATTGTTTTAGCATTATTGGTGGGATAAAGTGTTTTGCCATTTGAATCAAAAAAAACATTAGTGGTGCCAGAAACTTTCTCTTTTTGCATTAGATAGCAATATTGATCCTCCTCAGAAAGTTTCCAACTGAGTCAGCATAAAAAAATTCTTAGCTGTTAATGTGTTTTGTCGATGTCATGTCTGTTCAAACAGACTGCTCAAGCTTAGGTCTCAAAGCAGATGTGTCTACGCATATGTTATCATGACTGGTTTGTGTTATTTTTTAATTCCTGAATCACCTGCAAGTGGAGAGTTTAGCAAACAAAATGCATAAAGATATTACTTGGGGAAAAAAAAAAGAATGGGAAAATAACTACGTTTTCCTTTAAATGGGAGTTCAGGTTGTAAAGATAGGCTGGGAAGTCATAGTGAAATCTTTACAGAACTGTGGGAAAGGTACTGCAGCTAAGTTACGAAGAAACTGAGAGGCAATATAGTCTGGTAGAAAAAAATAGGGAATGTGATTTGTTTTCTGGATTGCTTTATGACTTAGAGTGTAGGTGGTATTTATCTCACCTAGCTTGATATGCTTCACTGAGTTGCCTGTGTATAAATCAGTAGTTTCCTCAGAGCTGTCATGGAGTATCTTAGATGTGCGCCTGAGGCTGGTAGATACAATGTAAGGTCTTGGGCTGATTCATATATTTCAGGAGTGGCAGCTGGATCCTGGGTGGGATACATTGGAGCATTTAAAACAGGAGTAGCCACTCGTGGGAAGAACTAAGCTGAGCTGTGGGTATACACTCAGAGGCTCGTGACTTGGTTCTTTTGGCTTACATAAGTCGTTTGAATCGCTTTTGCTTTCTGTATGGTGCTGAAAGAAAAGACTCAAGGTTTGTAGAAGACATGGTCGGCAGCTGACCACAAAAAAACAATTTAAGATATCATCAAAAGCCCTTTGAATGGGCAAAACAGTTAAATTCTAAAAGTAATTCAGTTGTACACATCTGCACTATAGATGATTAAATACGTTTGAACTAAATAAATTACAAAATTACAAAATACCAATTACGAAAATCAATATAAAATTAATGATATCAGAGATGGTTAACTGAGAAAAAATGTTTAATTTTTAAATGATATCAGTTAAATTTATAGAGTATCAGTTGGGTCAGATGTACCCTACATTTTTTTCTGTCTATTTTCTTTACTTGGATTTTATTTTTGTCTTTTAAAATTACTAGCTCTTTGTCTTGGAGGTTGTATCCTAATGGTTGCTTTTGGATGCGACAGACTCCTATTTCTGCCAATGCCTTCAGAAATTGTTATATTACATAATAGCTACAATAGAAACATCATAAAGTAATAGAAGACTCAGGAAACGAACATAAAACAAAAACAGCAACAACAACAAAACCTGACAGTTATTACTGTTCTCATAATAGTAAATAACTGGTTCTTGGGTCAAGCTTGATATATAAATAAGGAATACAATACTCCAGGGTTGTAGTCATTATTGAAGTCATTAAAAAGATTACAATGAAAGATAAATGCTAGCAATGGATGAGAAAATATAGCAGTAAGTGTTTTAGAAAAAAAAATTCCGAAAAGAAAGTGCTAAACTGTAAGTGGTTTTTCACAGGAGGTTTGAAATGAGAAAAATATAATTTAATTATGGACACACTGTAACAACTTATTCATATGAGATATCTTAAAGAGAAGACAGATGGTAGGAAAGATGTAAGGGCAGGATCTAGAAGATGTGGCTAGACCCCAAAGTCCATTAGTCCTATTGTAAGTGGATGTATCAATTTGCCCAAGATAAATATGTCACAACAAAATTGGCAGTATTGTGTACTGGGCACTCTACAAATAATATGGACTTTCAGGGAAAAGTGTTGAGACAGATTGGGTAGAAATGATGAAAATGAAACCATAAAACAGTATTATTTCTTGCAGTTATAGCTTGGGAACTGAATGATTCAAAAGTAGTTAGAGTGGTTATAAATGTTGTTTTATCATGTGTCATTGTGTCTTTATTAATATGATCTACTCAAAATACAAACATTTCACCATTTCTCTTTAAGGTAAGAAAGATCATGGTAGTTGAAAAATAAGTGCAAGTAGAAAGATTTTTTGATGCTGTGGAAATGATATCCATAATGCTTGGCTGGTGGACACCTCTAGACCACTGAAATACTGATAATTTTCTAATTCTGGGGGGGAATTCATTTTTCTGGTTCCATACATCTTAGATCCCTGTCAGAAACTGTGTTCTTCCTTACAGCAACCTGAATTCTGGTGAATAATGAGTAAGAGTAAAAATAATCATGATATCTTTCAGCTGAAACATTTTACAGTAAATTAAGATGCTTATATCTTACTAGGAAAAAAAAAACACAACACATTTAAATGTTTTTTTTTTTTTTTTTTTGCTTTTGATATTTTCATGCTTTAGTTAATATATACGCACTTCAGTGTGTCAGTAATAAAGTAAAAAGGTGACTTACAGGGAAAAGATTGCAAGAATAAGAAAGAACAAGAGGAATGCACTGTAGATTTCCTGAAATTACTAAGGAAGAACAGCAGATTGAAAGGAGCTGCTGGTATTTACTAAAGATGCTCTGGGGAACAGGAGACACGTTTTTGGAAAGTCTGTCTATGGCTATGCTGTTATTAATCAAAAAAAATCTTAACTAATTAAAATTTTAGTATAAGAAAATAGTCCTGGGAACAAAATAAATTATATTTAGGATAATGATTAGACTGTTGATTTGAGTCTCATAACAAGACAATATTAAAATTTATCTGTGAAGAAAGTGGTTCTTACTACATATTCATAAATTAGTAGTTTGTCCAAATTTATTATATCAATTACAGTCATATATATTAAATAAGACCCATTTTTGAACATAGGTTCCAATCTCAATAATAAAGATAAGGATGTCCATTATGATATATGGATGAAAATTGAGAGTGATATAAATGGGGAAAAAACTTGCTGATAAGATTTCAAAGTAGGCTTCATATCTTAAAGAATAAGTTTTGTATACTAGTGTTACATCATTAACAGTGGTCAGGTGATGCTGCAATTTGATTCATTTATACGGATATTATCAATGCAGTTGATTATTCAAAAGCATTATATTTCTGACTATAAAACAACAAGCTTATAATAAAGGCATTTAGCAAAGATTGCAAAATTTAAGATAATTATTCTAGAAGTGTGTTTATTACTGGTATTAATGGAGCCTCAATCATGCCCAGCATGATACAGAAGGAGATGTAAATTATCAACATGTATGTTTAATCAAAACATATATTTTCTTGACTAAATGCCATGCACAAATATGTACCCGAAGTTTTCACACAGCAGATTTTATTTCAAATGTCGGAGTTTACAAATAATTTTAAATCAAATTTTCCTGTGGAGAGAGAGATCTCAGTTGCAAATCTCTGCTCTGCCTTGATTGACATGGAATCCGTCTCAATTTTCCATGCAAGACCAAATTGTCAAGCAGCACTGGAGGAAAGAAAATTTAGAAAATATAACAGTGTCATGTAAATTGTTTTGTGTTGGACTGAGTAACCCATTCCTCTTTGGTTATAATGAGATATTCCAACCTGCTAAATTAATGAAATGACTACTTAAGTAAACACAAGCACGGGAGATACAATCCATAATAGATAATCCATAATGGATTAACTCTGCTCTTTTTGGAGTTCTTCACTGACTCTGTCCAAGACAAAATTACTGCAGAACAAACTAGCCTTCAATAATCTGGACACAAGCCAGTTTGTACTTGGGACTTTGAGCCTAAAATTTTCACAGATTCAGAGAACTGCAGGAGTTTGAAGGGACCTCTGGAGATCATCTAATCCACCTCCTCTGCTGATGTTGGTTTTCTCAAGTGGGTTACACGAGAAAGCATCCTGGCAGGTTCTGAATATCTCCAGAGAAGACTCCACAACCTCTCTGGGAAGCCTGTTCCAGTGCTCTGTCACCCCCAAAGTAAAGAATTTCTTTCTCATGTTCAGGTGGAACTTCCTGTATTCAAGTTCATGCCTGTTGCCTCTTGTCCTTTTGCAGTGCACCACCAAAAAGATACTGGTCCCATTCTCTTGACTCCTGTCCTTTAATTTTTTAAAATGTGTTGATAAGATGCCCCTCAGTCTCTTGTCAAGGCTGAACAATCACAGGTCTCTCAGCCTTTCCATATAAGGGAGATGCTCCAGGACCCTAATAATCTCTGTAGCCCTCTGCTGGACTCCCTCCAGTAATTCCCTCTCTTTTCTTTATCTGGGAGCCCAGAGTACTGGACACAGTATTCCAGATGTGGCCTCACCAAGGCAGAGCAGAGTGGCAGGAGAACATCCCATGACCTGCTGGCTATGCTCTTTTTAATGTGCTCCAAGAAACCATCATCCTTTTTCATCACAAAGGCACACTGCTGGCTCATGGTCAACCTGTTGTCTACCACAACACCTAGATCATTCTCTGCAGAGCTTGTTTACAGCAGGTCAGCTCTTAACCTGTACTGACACATACATTTATTCATCCCCAGGTGTAGAACACTACACTTGCCCTTGTGGAACCTCATAAGCTTCGTCTCCACCAAACTCTCCAGCCTATCCAAGTCTTGGTGAAATGAAGCATATTTTTCTGGTATGTCATCCACTCCTCTCACCTTTGTATCATCAGCACACTTGCTGAGTGTGTGATATATTCCTTCATCAAGTCATCGATGAAGATGTTGAGAAAGATCGGACCTGATACCTACCCCTTGGGAACACCATCTATACTCAGAAACACTGATCACAACCTTCTGGACTCTGCCAGTTGGTCGGATCTCAATCCACCTCACTGTCCAGTCCTCTACCTCTCACTTCCTAAGCTTACCTAGGAGGCTGTTCGACAGTGCCAAAAGCCTAGATGAAGTCAAAGTGCGCAACATTCACTCTTTTCCCCTCATCTACCCAGGTAGTTATGACATCATGGAAGACTACCAGATTGGTCAAGCATGATTTCCCCTTGGTGAAATTCCCCTTGACTGCCTACTCCTGATATCCTTTTCTTCCACTTCCTTGGAGATGACATCCAAAATAAGTTGTTCCATCAACTTCCCAGTGACAGAGTTAAGACAGACTGGCCTGTAGTTTCCTGTGTCCTCCTTCTTGCCCTTTTTGAAGACTGGAGTGACTCTGTCTGTCCTCCAGTCTTCAGGCAACTCTCCTGGTCTCCATGACCTTTCATAGATGATAGAGGATTGTTCAGCAAACACTTCTGCCAGCTTTGTCAGCACTCATGAATGCATCCCTTCAGGGCCCATGGATTTGTGTGCACTGAGTTTGCCTAGACAAACTCACCACATCCCCCTAGATGTGTGCAGCTAGTATATCTATTGTGGGTTCAGCATTTGAAGCAGATATACATTAAAGTTCTTAAAAGTTGGGGAGTTTTTTGCTTGTTTTTATGGGTTTTGCTTGCTTGTTTCATTTTTACTTCAGGCTTGCTGAGATTTGATTACATATTTCCTTCTCGTAAGTACTGTGGGACATCTGTAATCGCCTCTGATGTCCCTGATTTTGGCTTTGCCCAATATTGCCTGACTGGTAAGACAAGAAGATAAGAATACATTGACAAAATTTTTGTTTAATTAAAAGCTTAAAAACAACAACAACAACAGGAATTAATTCAGTTTTTCATGTGGTATAGTGTTTTATATTAAAATTGCTAGAATAGCTTAGCAGGATTAATTTAAATTGCTGTAACTATACCCAATGTCATAATGTACAATTGTTTTGAACTTGGGACAGGATTTTAGATCTTAAATCATTTGAATTGTGCACGTTTAGATACTTTATAGTCTTTAAGTAAGCCTAGGGTACCTGTGGTACCTGCACAGGCTTAGAATATTTTCTTTTCTGAACTGACAACTGGATTCCAGGCAAGATGCTTTATAGTATGTTAAATGCTGTACACGATTTTACTAAGGCATCTTAAGTGTTCCCTGGCTGAACTGTAACAGCTGTACTGTGAGCACAAGAATTTAAACATCTCAGTCTGTAACCAGACTGCAGCTCCTAAAGTTGAGTAAGCTAAATCACACCTAAGCTATTTAACTTTTATATTGCTAAAGTTAAGCATGATGAATCACACACTAATGAACAGCATACTCAGCATGGAACTTTTAATTAAAAATAAGAATATATACATAAAAGAAGATAGACAGGGACTGTTCTTCAAATATTCATGTATTTTTTTCCTTGTCAAACACAATCTATTATGAGCAAAATAAAATATTGGAGAGACATGATTTTGATGATCTTTGGTGAACTTTATCGCAACCTTAAGATACAGACAGATATAAATTTGCTTGTAAAATAAAGTTTCAGCAATAGCAAAAGAATGAGGTTTTTTGAAAAATCTTTTATTTTATTATTATTTCTGCAAGAATGTCCCCTTTTTGACTTCACGAGAATAATGTGATAATTAACAAATAATTTTTGTAATATTGCCCTAGATAAATAGGGGAAAATCTTGCTTATTCTACTAAATTAATTCCAAATAAACAAACTATATGAATCAGTGAATGATGGTGGAAGATGAAATAGCTTAGCCCCAACTCCTTCCTTTTAGAAAACTTGGCTGAACAGTCAGTAGTAACTGAAAATTATCAACCATGGACTTCTCTGGTCTCTAAGTTTGTAGAATGAGTCTACTTTTAGGTAGAATCTACAATGCGCAGTGATCAATATAACCACAACTGACACAACCTGACAAGCCAGACTGACCATATACATATATATTTTTTTTCTTTTTTTCTGTTACGCAGATTCTGACAAAAGATCTAAGTTTCCAGAAATCAGTTGTGACCAGGTTTTCTTAGATTGTAGATTATATGCATCAGATTGGTAGGTGTGTCTATTAAGGTTTTTTTGTATGTTTCTTTGTTTGTTTGTCATTAAGTTCTGAAGCTGAGTTTTAGGAGACTCATTCTGCCGCCTTTTTACATTTACCTTCTGCTGAGCTAGGCACCTTTGGCTTTCTGCATAATCAGTGAAGATCTTTGTGTGAGCTTTGAAGTTTCAACATAGCATTTTGGGATGCCAAGAACAGTTCAACTGCAGACTAAGACACTGAATTTATGTGGCTAAATATTGACATACGAGTGTGAATTGGTTCTTTAAACTCTCGTTAAAGTCGGTGAAGGGCTAATGATTACAGTCAATGGAGAATAGGAAAAGGTGCAACTCAATTTAAATAGACATTTAACAAGAAACTCATTTTTAAAACATAATTTTGGTTTCCAGACATATCACATCTGACCTCTGTTTGACACTCTAAAAGGCTGCAAATCTTCAGTAAGTTCTGAGCCCCATTGGTGTCCTTGATGTCCGAGATACTCTAACGCATCTCCAATGGTCCTTTACATGTTAGTGAAGATCATGTTTTTCACTGAATGTATCTGGAACTTAGATACTTTGTTCACCTTGGGACAACTATTTTTGGAAATCTTAATTTCTAAATAAACCCCGTCCATATTTAGAAAGAAATAAAACATGATATAAAGGTTTTATTTCTTGCCATTGACTCTAACAAGAATCTAGGGCACCTTGTCTAAATATATCTGTAACTATAGACAGCAGCGTTTCCTCAGATTAATTCCACACTTTTAGTTTTTCATACTCCTTTGCTGTAGAATGGCGTTGTTTCATTGATCTTTCAGAACAGAGGATTTTATGTCTTGCCTCTGCTTCTTACCCTTGCCCCAGCTGTCAGCACATCTAGAAAACTGAGCTCCCAGATGCCAAAGGCACCCTCCATCACATCTGTGAGTCTGATTTCATAAGCAGAGCTTCCTACTGAACACAGACATATTTGGTCCTGATATTATGTTTTGTTTCTGGAGCTGTGTCACTGAAATGTGGAAGTTTTAGCTCTTAATCTCACATGGACATTAAGGATGTAAATGATAATATGAAAGTATGTGTAGTAGTTTCCTATCTCAGGAAAAACTCCTATTTGCAGAAACGTCATGTCAATTCCAAAGAAAAATTTTCTTCCTTTAATGCATTAATATTGCATTTATTATACGAAGTTACATACTACCACATAAAATTCCAAGGCAAAAAAATATTATACTTTCCTCTTGAAAATAATTTTGAATCTATGAGGAGGATTAGTGGAGATCTTGACAGATTAGAGCATGAATTGTTGAGGAGTCAGAACTAATTAAAAAGTTCCTCTGCATGGTTCAGAAGCAAAGTGTAAAATCCATTTTCAACTTAAAGTCAATAGAATTATTTCTGGATTTATAGTAATTAACTATATGACCTGTTATCTTCACTCAGATTTAAAAGATTACAGAAAACAACGTTAAAGTGAGAAAGAATGGGCCTCAGTTACTTAGTTTCAGAACCATCAGCAATGATTTTAAATCTAATAAACATTGTCATCTGGCTTCTGTCTCTCTTGAAAAAAGCTGTACTACATAAAACCATGCATAATTCATAGAAAATGGTTTAGGAGAAAAAATCAACTTCCCCAAAGTCTGTATTGGAATAGAATTTTCATTTGAAGGGAAATCTGAGGAGGGTGAAGCAGAATGAGGCATTTCATGCTTCATTTTTCACTACATTAGGCAGCCTGTGTGTGACAAACAAAAACAGATCAAGTTTTTATTCCTAATTGACTCTGATTCCTTAAATATTATGCATATGAACACAATTCAGTAAGCAAGTTTTAGTCATTTTAATAGAAATATAATACTTAAAACTAGATATTGTACACGACTACTGTGTTCAACACTACAGTCTCTTGCTCATCAGGTTTGCTGTTACTAAATTTCACTGAATTGCAATGCAGAATGATGAAAAACATTCAACTCATAAAGATTTTTTTCATTTCACCACCTAACAAGTTTGAATTCTATCATATAATTCATGTAGCAAACTATTTCTAAATGTTTGAGTAGGTCTTGGAAAAACTGTTTAAATTGAATGCTGTATTTTAGTGATTTCCAGTATTTTAAAATCATCACATGGAAAATCAGTTATGATATGTAGGTAAGTCTTCAAAATGTGAAGGAATAATTCTACCTTCTCAGTTCAACAGAAATTATGATAATAATGCATTTAAAAAATGCATTAGTAATGGTGTAAAACCTGAAGCTGCCTTACAAAACAGAAATACTTGTTTTGCACTCCAAGTTTGTGCTGTTTCTAAACTTTCAGACTACATGCTTAACCAAGACTAAAGTAAAAGCGATCTCACTTCTTAATAGGAAAAAGGTAAATAAGTAGTGTTATAGCTAGTATTACAAACAAACAAACAAACAAACAAATAAAGCCACAAAAAAAAAAATCCTTCATAAATTGCCAGATACGTGAAAGATTTTTCTCCTTTCGTAACCACTTTATTTCTACTGATCACTGCATAGGAATCTTGTTAACATGCCTTTAATATGTCACCGACAAACACATATATAAATTGTCATAATCTGATTTTAC
The DNA here is from genome assembly GCF_002078875.1 of Numida meleagris. Taxonomy (NCBI): domain Eukaryota; kingdom Metazoa; phylum Chordata; class Aves; order Galliformes; family Numididae; genus Numida; species Numida meleagris. The sequence continues at coordinate 149,276,332 of NC_034409.1, forward strand.
TTCAAAATATATTTATGCAAACTGATGTTCAATCCAAAGAGTATGAGACTCTATAATAGCCAAATTTATGTTTGTCTATTTACGGTCTTTTATATTAATGTAAAAATCAGCATTAACAAGACATAATTAATTTTGATTGGTTGGTTGGTTTGGTCATATTAAAACTATGCTCCTGCATGTCTTGTGAACCAAAAATATCATGTATTCAGTGCAAAAAATGTAGTAATCATGGACAAATCTTTGATCACTAGATCCTGCTTTTAGTTGAGTCCCAGTGTTGAATTATGTTAATGTAACATCTAGAACGTATGTTTTGAATTGGAACAGATTCATGTATGAATATGCTTTTGAGTGGAGATAAATTGAATTATTAATCAGAAACCAGTTATTTCTTCCTATTTTGGTAGCTGAATACCTAGCTACACAAAAGAAAAATGTCCGTGTTTATGTCAAAAGAGTGAAATAAAGCAAGAAAATTAGAATCTTAATGTATATATATATATAGCATCATTTAAGTTAGCATAAGGTATCTGACAAAATTGTATGGGTATGGTGGATGTGACATGGGACATATAAGAACCTTCTGCGGAGACATCTGCAGACCAGATACCATGTTCTAAAACTCCTAAAATGTTGCTGACATCTCTATTAAGGCAAATGAATGAGAAAGACAAAGTTAATAAATGACACTAATATCATTTTATTTGAGATTCCTACACAGAACTTTTCTTAATCTGTTCAAAATCTACATTGCTTCTTATTTTTGTCTTCTTTTTAGTGAATTATGCTTTTGTTTTCAGCTGAACTGCATACAGTAATTTTCATTCCTACTCAGGTAGTCTAAATTGCATAAGAATTTCAAGTATCTTCCTGTTTTGAGTCTTTCAACCTGTACAACACAGGCTTTACTTTGAAAGCTTTTTAAAAGTAAGAGTTTCCCTGTTAGCTCACAAAGGCATATCTTTTTACACGTACGCAGACACACATACATGATAAAAAAGTAAAACTGAGTAGCATTTCTTAAAACAAAATACTTACGTTTCTCTAATCAAAATAAAATACTGAGATCTCAAAAATATTTTTTTCTTTGAAGAAATACACAAGCCAACTAGAGAGAAAAAATCTTAGAAGTGTATGTAGTTTTAAAATTCATGATGCGTGAAAGACTCTAGACAATCTTTATAAAACCTTGGGCTGAGTTCTAGTGTCTAATAAATTATCGTAGCTATCAAATGTATCTAAACTAAAAATAGAACCATTTAGAGTTATTTCTGTGGTCAGTAAAAAGTAAGAGAGGTATTAACAAAGACTGTTAGTACAGGTGAGATCCTAAGTAAGCATAAGTGTCTAACATCATGTTGAATTAATCAGTGACTAAGTGTATAAAAGAAAGGTTAGAATTTTGTGCTAAATTACATGCATGAAAATAACTTCTTTTGTTGTTTAATTTCGGCTTCTTTTGCTTTCACTGAAACGGTATTCATCTAGAGATATTGAATGCTTTTGAATATTAAGTTCCAGTCATAAACAGACACTAGAAAGTGTAACATTAAGCACTCAGATTTGAAAGAGATGGCTTTTCACTTTCAGTGTTACCCATATAGTATTTATAACATATTTTTCTCTGACTGCAGAATATTTTTTTTTGCCTTCTATTAAAATATTACCTAATATTCCTAGTGAATTATTGGTTATGCTAAATAATTTTTCAAGCTGAGGTATATCGAATATTCTGTTGAATTACTTCTGCACTTTCATTTCCAGACTCTATCAATTTATAAGCTAGATTTGCCATATGTTCAGTGCAATAAATCTTACGTCTTACATATTTTACTGTGTACTTGTAATGTAATAAAACAGTATTTAATATTTTTATACACTGCTTTATCTGTTTGGAGATAGTTTTAGAGGTATGAATAAGAAAGTCATTACCAGCAGAGAGATAAAACCTTACAAAGTTTGTTTCCAACAGAAACTATTTCAGACAGAAAAAAAAATAAATAAATCTAAATATTGGTAAAACTGCTGAAACAATTTGTGATTTTGAAAGCCAGCTTCTATGTTTATTCTGAATCCTTTCAGAAGTTATACTGTGTGACATTTCAAATTGTATAGTGTGAACTTGAGTATTCTTATAGAGGCAAATGAAAATTCTCCTTATAAGAAAATACGGAAATACAAGCTGGAGTGAATCTCACTCATTCACCATCTTCATGAAATACAGGGAATCCACCATAGTGGATCTTGTTTAATTCCATGTATTCAGGATCTGTTCCTAAATTTGTTCAAGTAAAGAAATAGTTATTGTACTTAATAGGAATGAGAATTCTTATCAATATTTTTGTTTCATCATGAATTTTCCAGTTAGAAATAATGAATGCATTCTGTCTGTGACATGCCTTATTAAATCGCAGAAATCAGGGATCAGAAGACAAGCATTTACAGTTACCTGTTCAAATCATCTGCACATTTCTACAGATTAATAAATCAATCAAAAAATCGTTAAAAAGGAATTTTTTGCTTTCTATACAGAGATAAATATTTCAAGTAGTTGCTTATATTGTTGTGTTTAAGAATGAAAAACAAGGTTATAGAATTTTGGAAGGTTTTTACCAATTGGGTAGGATTTGTAGCACAAGAAACTGGGAGGAGGAGGAAAAGAAAGGGTATAGAGGGAAGAGAATAATTCTTATTAGTTCACCATGAGTACACAATGTGAAGTTTCTACAGTGTTGCAAATAACCATAAGAGCTCAGAATTTACAAGAACTGTGTCTACGTATCTTACAAATGTATCTATTGCTGTGCGTTAGATATCACTACACTCAATGAGCAAGTAATTTTCTTACTATGAATTGCTTGATATAATGGTCTGAAATATTATAGTGTAGTGTGCCAGCTCTTCAAAGAGATGTTAGAATTTCTTCATGGGTATAAAAGCGTGGGCTGGTGGTATATCAAGAAATGCAGCTATGTTGATTCTTATAAATAATTAAAGTAGTTCTCTCAAGGTACCACTCTAGTCATGAATAAACGAAGCAAAGAAGTTATTAGCAAAAGTAGGATTTCACTTTTATTGGACACATTTACTTCACTTCGTAGTGAGCATATTTGAAACAATAGGATGCTTCTAAATAAAAGTGATAATTTTAGAGCTTAGATAATATATTTTATGTAGATGTCTAACTTTTAATATTGTTTTCAAAGTTTCCACAAAATAATAGTTACTGTTTTTTTTCTAACAGCCAGATTTTGTCCTGGAAAACTTTTTCTCAGGCTAAAACTAAGCATATGTCTCACTGCTAAGCAAAAGCTTTAACACAGAAAGGTATTTATTTTTAGTTTAACAAATCTGCAAGCATAAGAGGAAATTGCACTTTCAGATAGATTTCTGAATTCAGTTAACCAAAGTGTTTCATGTTATAATCAGATTATAAATTATACTGCCAATTAATCTGCCGTATGGCTTAATCCTTTTTATTATCTTAATAAGAAGTAAAATATGCTTTACATCCTCAGTCAAAAAGTATTTCAAGAGTTTTTAGCACTGAGTCTCAGTATAAGCATGTACATTCTCCTACATATATCCACAAGTTAATACCTTGATCTTGCAATAAATACCATGCAGGCAGAACATGACTTTTAATCCCTTCATACAACTGAAAACTTATATCAGTGAGGGGTTATTTTAAAGACAAGTACTTTATTTGACTGTCTTTACCACAGAGAAAATAAGGAAGACAAAATTAAAAAAAAAGGGAAAAAATAAAGGAAAAAAATAAAGCCACAAATATTTAGTACAGGTAGATTTTTTTAAAATTCTTATTAGGCAGAAAAAGCTGTCACGAAGCAACATGAGTTTCTGAATGTTTTAATTAGGAGTTAAGCTATGTATGTAGGCAAAAAATATTCCTGTCCTTCTCATTCTTCCTTCATATTTTCTGGTTCTTCTTCCTCATTCCTGGTAACTGCACAACTGAAAACTCAGCAAAATAATGCAATTATTTAGCTAATATTTATTCTTAAGTTGTTTTATAGTTATCAATATTATTTTTTAAATAAGTTATCTATATTTGTGCCTGAAAGTGATATTTTATTAGAGGTGTCAGAATTGAAATTAACACAGTAGTATAAAAGCTAAAATGGTTTTTTATATTGCTTTAAAAATCAAATAATATCTGTGTCTTTGCTGGTTTCTTGATGCCTCTCTTTAGTAAGCTTCATGGTAAAAGTGTGGGAATTTTATAGTTGAATATGAATATTGAATATTTCAATAAGTATGTTCATTTCCAGGAAAATCCATGCAAAGCTTGTCTCAGTCTAATCAGATCTCTTTCTGAAAATTGCAACACATTGAGATATTTTTAATATTTTCATTTATATTTACATTTGCATCTAGTAATTGAACATCTTTTCTATTTCTTTTCTTTTTTTTAAAACCTCTTCTGGGAGGACACTCAAGTAAAGATTCACTTTCTATTTTCCTACAACACAAGAAGAATTCTCTACATGCTGTTCTTAAATCTGTAGTACTTATTTCTGGGTCAAAAATAAAGCCTTTTTTTTTTAGCTTTTTTACCCCCTGTATTTATTTCAGCTGCATATATTTAAACAAGTAGACCTATTTCCAGATCTTTTAGTGAGCTAACTATTGTGAAAAAAATGAGATTTTGTTTAACTCTATATGGTTTTGCTGCTTTTTTTGTAAGCAGCAGAAAGTTAGCCTGCTCTGCTCTCATGATTGGCTGCAGAGTTTCAAATCATCAAAGCAATGGAGTGGAAAAGTTTGCAGATATGTTTCCTGTTGTCAGGTTATTTTGGTGTTTGGGGTTAAGTACCTACATACTGTTTCTTATAGATAATACAAGAAATTTAATCCTATTTTATATTCATTGTAGTCAAGAATACTTAGAACAATTGCCCTAATATTGCTGTTGTCTGGACATTTACACCATGAAAAAATGATCAGTTATCACATTATCAGATTACTTAGAGATATTTTTTCTCATATTTGTGTAAGTTGAAGCTCTTTTAATATTCTCAACCTACTATCTGCTAATACTTCAGCAAGAATATGTTTAATCTGACACAACTCATACACAAATTTTATAAACTTGCAATAAATATGTAATATATCACTTAAAATCAGTCTTTTCTGTTATTGCTTATTTTTGGGCTGTTCCTAGTATTTGCAAATGTAATTAAATTACTTTGTTCAAGAGAGAAATTTGAAATATATCACATAAATATTAGCAACTGCTGATAACACAACTTTTTTCCAGCTAACTGAAACTTGTATGTTGGTCTCCATTCAAATTTATGAATAGTTCCAGGAATATAAATCAATTGACTAAGCACTTTTTTCCCTTAAAAACAATATATATATTTTTTTTACACTATTGGAAATACTGAGTTTCCTTCTCACCTGTACTGTATTCACTTTCAGATTAATTTTATAATTTGCTGAGTTCTTGGTACACTTGGTTGAATTTTTATTGGTCTTAGCTTCATATTCTCTTATGAATATTTTAATCCATATTTAAGATAAGCCATCAAAATGAAACTTGTTTTTTATCAGCTGATGTATATTCATATTATCTTTTCTGGACAGTTATGATACTCTGCCATTTCCAAATTTCAATGTATTTATAACAATTTTCCATATTCCAAATTTTCAACATAGAAAGAAATACAAACATAATGTGAAAGACATCTAGAACAAAAAGGCTATGAAATGTCTTATTTTGTGTGTATGTGTGTGTGTCCAGGCCTGAGATATACTATACTCATTCAGTTGGAGAACAAGAAGATATATACAAAAAAGTGAGATAGGCCAAATGAGGAGTAAAAAGTTAATATATTGATTTTTACTAATACAGTGGCATTTGTGCACACATTCGATTTAAATTTGGTGAGGAGACATGTAAAACTGTGACGGGAAGATAAAATGGAAGAAACAATCTGAAATAATGTCCTCTTGAGGAAAACACTGGTAAAACTAAGCATTATAAAGAGACCAGAATGAAGAGATTTGATAATTTCCATTAAAAAACAAACAAACAAACAAACAAACAAACAAAAACCTTGTCAATATATTTTTAGGTTTTTAAGCATGTGGTCAGCAATTGTCTCTCATTGACAGGGAAGATGAGCAAAAATAACTCTCCATCTAAAATAAATTTGTCAAGATGTTCAATGAAATTACATAAATTTGACCTGAAGGTTTACTTCTTTTCTTATTTCACTTTTAACTTGTACAGCTTCTTATCCTTGTGTTCCCTTAGGTTTTCCCTTATTTTTATTCCTTAGTTCCTGTAATGTTCTTTCAATTCCAGAACCTGATTATCTTAGCAAGATTAAAACGAAAATGCTTTGTTCTTATTGTCTAATCTGTTAGGAAAGAAAATGTTTTATTGTCAAAGTGTGTCCAAGGACTGCCGTCATGATATGGAGATGAATAACATCTATCTCTTGATAGAGTGAGAAGAGTTCAGTTGTCCACAGCTAGGTAGGTCTGAAACACCCTGTGACAAGTCTGTTCGGCTTCCCAGGTGCCTCAAGTACTTCCACCTATATGGTATGCCTGCTTTTCTGCAGCTGAGGCACATCTAGATGTCCTGTGCAGGGCCATGGGCTGGACATGCCTGATCTGGATTCTTAAATGAGAATACGTCAGTGTGTTTCCAGCTGCATGCAGAAAAACGAAGGGAATACTCCACTATATGTCTTTTTCTGGAATCGGTTCTTCACAGGAAAATAAGTGAAATTATATTATAAAGTGATAGGGTGGGGAAGATGATTGCATTGCAAATATTGCACATTTTGTATCAAGTACAGAAGATCAAGTATAGGGAATTAATGAGCAAATATAACACGTCAAAATGTCTATTCAGATATAACATCACAAAAGTTCTTGATGAGGAAGATAGCAGTGAATGCATATGATGTAATGGAAAACATTTTTAATACTTCGAGTGACTGCTTTATCCACAGAAAATAAATATTGTTCATAATGCAGCCCAGTTATACTGAAGATTTTAGAACTATATACTGAAAATTGAGTAGAAAAGAAGGAAAAAGGACGATTTATCCCAAATGCATATACAGTACTAAAAAAAAGAGTTGTTTTCCAGAATTAAATATATATAGTTATCTGATAAGCTCAATGAGATATATTTGAATGGCTGTATGTGTATGCTTTTCTTTTTTTTTTTTTCCTGCAGTTAAAATGAGAACAAAGAAGAACAAAGTGGTCTGCTGAGGACACCTGTCTTTCTGATTCTGTGCAGATCCATAACTTTTGTATTTAAAATAGGTTTCGAAGAGAGAGCAGATCTCACCAAATTTCATGTGAGTTTGGCTCCATTGCTTGTAGGAGAAAAGGGGTACACATTCAAGTCATCTCATTGCAACTTAACACTGTGGGAGCTATTTTCCTCTTAATTCACTTTCAAAGCAGATAGCTTTTCCCACTACGTTGGTCAGCCTACTGCAAAGCCAGGACTGAAGAACATCTTTGTCATTCTCAAAAGACTGCAGACAAAGTCTTGTGACTGTCTGATGTCCTGCTTCAATAGAAAGATCCTATGTTTAGGTAACATTTAATTCCTAATTTCTCAGGGACTAAGTTTTTTCCATAATGACTTCAAAGATGGCTTTTCTTTTCCTAAGTAAAATATGATACACAAATAAATATCACTATTAGAAAGGATGTTTGATTAAGCAACACCCTATTTATCAATATTATGAACACATTGATTTTTGAATGAAATTTGTGAAGACAGCTAAAATATTGTCTTTTATGCCAGGAAACAAATGAGTTTGTGTTCCGCTTTGAAACATGTAGGTTATCGGTTCTACATGACACTTCCAAGAAGAGAAAGAGGCCCAACAGATGAGCTTAAACTTTGTTTCTTCATCAGGTTTTGCTATGTATATCTTTTTGACATATGGTATAGGTGATGCTATATAAGCAGGAAAAACTGCGTTTTTATGACTTCGTGTACAAAAGTCTCCTGACAGGTTACATTCACATCATTTACCCTATATGATTAGACTGATGTGTTTTGTGATGAAAGTAGGTTTTTCTGTTGACAATGAAGAGTGTACCTCTTTCTACTGTCTAAGTAACACATTGTTTCACTATTTACCTGCTCAAATCCATGCACCTTATTTACTGCATGTAGATAATAGAGGCAAAAGTGTAATATGAAGTTGTTCCACTATGCAGTGCATGAGGGTGTATGCAGAGAACTTTTCAGGTATGAGAAATATCAGAATTCAGAACATCTGAAATTAGTATGCTTTCTGCTGCTATATAGATGATGATCAAAAGCCATTAAAGTTAACAGCAGTCTTTCCAATGTTTACAGTAGGTATATGATTGGGTCTACTATGCATATGTTCAGATGATGTGTATATTATACACAGCACTTAATTGATCCTCAAACAAAACTTGTCTTTATATTTACTGAACAATTGTAGAATACAATGCACTGATTCTGAGGACTCCACTTTGATGAAAAGTGAATCACATTCTTAAACAAGAGAGATAGAACGTTATAACATCAGAGAAAAAATAGTGACTAGCAAGGCTGTAAATTTATTTTGATGTGCAAACTATCCTGCATACTACTGAAATAGATGTTCAGTCTAATTAGCATTGTTGGCCAATAAATTACATTTTGAATTATTTCGGTGGTATAGAACATGTTTTTTGTCTGTTTTTTTTTTAATATGTATTTTATCTATACTTTTTACTAGCATCATTAAAATGATGTTAAATGCATGTATATGTTACATGACCTTACATAACATATGATTTTTTAAAATGTTTATTATTTACACATAATTAGTGACAATAGATTCATTTAATTTTATAGTGCTTACTAATGACAGAATCATTTTGCTGACAGAATTATTATTATTATTATTAATAGGCAAGCACTCTTTCTATTCGTTTGAGTTCTGTCAGCATATTCATTAGAAAGCTTAAATGATTGCCAGATACAACTACGTACTTAAAAAAAAATCCATGAATAAATATGAATTAATCAATGAACAAATCTGAACAGAAGTGATTAGAAGTAAGAGAAATTTTGAAACTATTTTTGAAGTTTTAGGACAAATAGAATTTCCAGTATCGGTATTCTATTAATTTTGTACATTAACATTCACGTCCTTACTGTGAACATCTATATAGTAATTACAATAAACTATCCTTGGATAATATAATAAGTTGCCACTAAGTGAATGTTACACATCACTGCTAAAGGAAGGAAAAATGAGCATAAAAGTATTGTTGAATCCTAAGTTCAGGAGGACGGAGAAATTAATTTGAATTGCATAGAAATCATGCTGAAAAATAACAGTATAACCCACAATTTAGTATGTAATTGTACTTCACCATGAACCAGGACTAGCAAATAAAAGGGCAAATCAGGTGTAAAATAAAAAAGTTAAAATTTGTTGTTGATCCCATATTAGAGCAGCTGAACGTGAGTGCTATCTGACAGAAGTAAAACCACAGCCAGCAATATAATATACGCTATTAGAGAAAGATGGATTACATTGTGACTGGCTAATATGTATATGACTCTTCTAAAAGATTACAGCTATTAGCTTGGAGTTGTCTGAAATTAATTATAAATAATCACCTTTTATGTTCCTTTTTGCATTTATCACATGGAATAAATTCTGAAAAATAAACATGAAAAAAAATCACATAGAATTTAAAGTGTTTTATGTTATCAATTTGTAAATTGTCAAGAGCATAGCCTGCTTTTATAACAAGGTTTTCTATCATATTTGATTTCATATTAGTGGAATCTCTGACTTTTTTTCACTGCATTTCAATTCAAACATTTTCTTCTTTGTGAGCAGTGCTGTTATGCAACTATATCATTATCTAACTTGATGTACTTACCTAAGACCTTATTTCAGCATTCCATATACAAAAATGTTTTAAAATTTACTGCTAACATAGGCAGCAAAGTTTCCGCATAATTTAAGTGTAACGTTTACTGATTTGAGGGCATTAAATATTTTTAATTTTTTAAATATATATATATTTTTCAAATGCAAATATCCAGAATGCATGTTTGAATGTCTGGCTCCTGCTATTCTGTGCAGAAATAGAAGATATTAGTTGACAATATTCTCTTTAATATAAAAAACACATCTGAATGTCATTATGCACTGACGTATTTCTAGTACGGAAGAAATGGAAGATACCTATTAAAGCATTCTCTACCAGAATTTGTTTATCTAGGATTTAAAGGCCATTGAAAGGAACTGAAGTTAGCATGTGAGCTGCTGACATAAATCTGAAATCTGAGCTCTGAAATGTGATATTTGACTGAATAGCACAATTAATATCTCTGTCCATTTAGGGGAGCCGCTCCTCTGGTGAGACATTTATCTGAGTAGGATCACTCTTCAAACCATAGTATGAGATGCACATGAAGATATGTAAAATGCTCTGAAAGTAATACCTCCTCTTTATTTCCATTGAAACTACAGTGGGTGCAAAGAGCATAATAGCATTTGTTGACAGAGCAAGTGCTCAGCTGCAAAAGATTATTTTTCAACATAGCCACCACCATTAGCTATGCACTTTTGCCAGCAATGAAAGAGAGCCTGCATGCCATGCTCATAAAATTCTGCACCAGTGGAGGTGACCCACTGTTTCACAGCTTATGTGACAGTGCTGCTGCTGAAACACAGCACCTACTGCACCGCTGTACTAACATTCACAGTTTGGTCTCCATAAATATTCAGGAATAATTAGTGAATGGCAATGGGTGCATTTTTTTTCCACTTGGAGGAGGAATTCAATGACAAACCTTTGCTTCATATGCGCTGCCATGTCAGATGCCATTCTGTCAAAGTGTTCCTTTGCTACCATCTGCTACTCAGCAACAAAATGTAATAGAACACTGGTGGGAAGGTTCAAGCTCTACTGCCATACCACAAACATTTGCCTCTGATGTTGAGGAACAAAATAATAAAACAGGAGGCATTACTTTCAGAGCAGCGCTTGTTCATGTTGTGCCTGCAATATTTTTGCAAGTTTGTTTAGACATTTTTCTTCAGAAATAGGAACCTTGGAATTGCTGTTGACTGTAGTTTGCAAGAATTTAAGCTCCTGTTTTACAGCTTGAACAGTATTGCTGTCCATTTCCCTGTCACTTTATAGATCACTGTATGAGAGAATGAAAAACTGAGTCACATGGTGATTAATCAGAAGGGAACATGAATCTGGTGCATGCAATATTGTGGGAGAAAAAAAAAAGATTTCTAGTCACTAATCCCAGTGTTTGAAGTACTATCTACCCATGTTGTATTCATTACTGGATTAAAAACAACATTGAAAAGAGGAATTAGCAATGAAGTCTTCTACTTGCTAGACATCATCATCTCTGTGTTTTGATGAAAACAACACATGTTTTTTCTTAGTTTCAATTTCTATTCTACAGTTAACAAATAAGACGCCTAATATGGCCCAGTTTGAAATTCAATATCCTAGGTGGAATATTGAAACATTTTGATTTATCATTCTAAATAAATGAAACACCTTGTGAAGAGTAAATGCTTTTCAGACTGGGAAGCTAACAAAATGAGAAATTTATGGACTATTTGTTTGAACCTAAGCACCTAAATTTATTCATTTCCAACAGGATCTAATACAGGCAAGTTCAGTTCATCTTTGTGGCTTATAGCTCTGATTATAGCCATAAGATCTGCTTTGTAACACATTATGCAAACAAATTCTGTGGTTTTCACTGAAAGATAAAATAAAAAGTGAAAATTTCAAAGCCTCCTCCTAGATTTTAGTGACATTTTAAAATTCCAGAACTGTATTCGTCTATACAAATGACTTCAGAACACAAGATAATCAGGTCTGTGACTCTATTTTCCCATTTAATGTCATTATAACACGTGAAATGTAAAATAAAATCTCTCTTTCCATGCTATTCAAAATGAAGTCAGTGAAAGTACTTAACTTTCTGTTGCAATGAAAACTTAGAATTTTATTTCTTCGCTGCCAAAATGAATTTGTGAAAGTACATTTTGAAAGCAAAAACATACATTGGTTAAAGAATATTTTCTTACTCTGATCTTATGGATGTCCTAAAAGCATTTCTCACTGATGTCACTTTAAGATGTACATGTAGAGCTAAGGGAGGAAAGACCCTAATTATTTACCAGGTCCTGTATTTGTCTTATTTTTTCAGAACATCAGTACTACTGTAAGCCTTGTTAAATAATATTTATTTATGCATCTTTTTATCGATAAAGATTAAACTCATATCTGAGTTTTGTTTGTTAGTGCATGGATTTGTTATAACCTGCATCTCTGGAAGTGATTTCTTCTTTTTTTTTTTTTTCTGAATATAATGAAAGTGTTGTTTCACAACTTTCTGTTAATTAATTCCTCTTTATTTTCCATTTGTTTCTATTTCTTAATGTCAACATTTCTTTTACTTATTTCTTCTTTTGTTTCTCTTATTCTTTGTGATATGGAGTTAAGCTTTTTTTTGCTGTTGATTTTATGTATTGCAAGCTATATAACTCTTATTTCCAAACTGCATGCATAATTTTTAAAATTTTTATTTTATTTTTATCTACAGCAGACGTTTAATGACATTAAATTTTAAACATATAGATTATTATTATGTATTTATGCATTTGTATGTATAAAATACCAGGACAACACACCTGATAGTTTCTGAAAGTTGTCTGATTATTTGACAATAGTTGCTTGAAACTCACTAGGCTATAGCAGGCTATAGCCTGTCGCATGATGTTATGATGTGGAATATTGATAAAACCATGACTGTTTTATATAAAAATTTCTCAGTTGTCCTCAGTTTTCCTTGAGTGTTGATATAACTTACAGTATGATGTTAGTGGTAGTAGAGGACATATCAGGAACCTTTATTCTCTTCCTGTTTATACCTTGGAGCAGCAACTGTGAGACTCCCAGACAACATTCAGATTTCCTGACACTCAAGCATCCCACACAAATGAGTAAAATAAGCCATACATTCACCCGTAGTACTATTTGAACTTCTCATATAGAAACATATGATTCCTGTTTGATTTTGACAACTGTACGGCTAAAATGTGTATCACATAGATATTAATTCAGATTAACTCAGTTTACTTTTTCCTTTTAATTATTATTGTAATTTTAAAAAAGGTTTCCCCTCAGAATACTTACTTTTTTCACTCTCCAGTCTGCCAGAATACATCTTATCTCTCCTTAGGCTGCTTCTTAGGCAGCTAGGTTTAAAAATATTTTTGTATTTTTATATATGAATATGAATAGGCCTCTTCAAACCATATTTAGGTATTAAAGGATACAGCCTGATTTTCTGTGATGGTGATATTAATGGAGACTGGAAATGCATCTCTCACAGTAATGCAAGTCTTTTCCATGCTTTTTATTTATTGTTGTGACACAGAATTATCTGTGTATTAAATTTATTTTATAGCTTTTAAGATCAAACCCAATGAATTGAAAATAAGTGCTTTCCTGTTTAGTTTGTAGATAGAATAACTTTAAAAAGCCAAAATGTCTGTTCGAAAGTTGAAGTTATACATCTTCTTCCTTCTCTTTCAACTTCCTCTTTCCTTCTTTCACCACTCATGAGTTATTAAATTTTTCATTCTGCAGCTTGCACAACCCCTCTCTGACCACCTGCCTTTTCTCATGTCATTTCAGCAGTTTCTAAAGCAGGACATCTAAACAGCTTGTACATGTACCAGTTCTGCTTCACAACAGAACAAAGTTACTCAAAATTCATGTTGAAAAAATGAGCAGGGAAGTCAGCAGAAGTGTTGACAGATTTTTAAGCACCTCTTGAGGGACCAGTGACCCTATAGCACCATATTAATTTTAATTAAATGAAAGTATGATGTATCACATTTGTTTCAAATGACCCCAGTGAAGTACTGTTTAAATGCAAAGACCTATAATCACTGAACACACCCACAGCAATGCTTAAAAGATATGGAAGAGCTGTTGATGCCATGGGCAAGGTCTCCAACCACTAGACCAGGCTGCCCAGAGACACATCCAGCCTAGCCTTGAATGCCTTCAGGGATGGGGCATCCACAAACTCCCTGGGCAACCTGTTCCAGGGCATCACCACCCTCTGAGTGAAAAACTTCCCCTAATATATCTAACCTAAACCTCTCCTGTCTCAGTTTAAAACCATTCCCCCTTGTCCTATCACTATCAAACTATGTAAACAGTCGTTCCTCCTCCTGTTTATACACTCCCTTCAAGTATTGGAAGGTCACAATGAGGTCTCCCTGGAGACTTCTCCAAACTAAACAAGCCCAGTTCCCTCTGAACCCGTTCCAAGAGCTCTGCATCTTTCTTGCGCTGGGGGCCCCAGGCCTGGACACAGTACTCCAGATGGGGCCTCATGAGAGCCAAGCAGAGGAGGACAATCACCTCCTTCTCCCTGCTGGCCACCTTTCTTTTGATGCAGTGCAGGATACTGTTGGCCTTCCAGGCTGGAGCATGCACTGCTGGCTCATGTCCAGTTTCTCATTCACCAGGACCCCCAAGTCCTTCTCCGCAGGGCTGCTCTTGAGGAGATCTTCCCCCAGTTTGTATAAATACCTCAGATTGCCCTAGCCCAAGTGCAACATCTTGCATTTGGTCTTGTTGAATCTCAATAGGTTCTCCTGGGTCCACTTCTCCAGCCTGTCCAGGTCCCTCTGGATGGCTTCCCTTCCCTCCAACGTATTGACTGCACCACTCAGCTTGGTGTCATCTACAAACTTGCTGAGGGTGCACTCGTCTATGTCACTGATAAAGATGTCGAAGAGCACCAGTCCCAAGATCAACCCTTGGGGGACACCGCTTGTGATCAGCCTCCACCCAGACATAGAACTGTTGATCACAACCCTTTGGCTGCAACCAGCCAACCAGTTCTTAATCCACCAAACAGTCCATCTTTCAAATCCATACCTCTCCAATTTGGAGAGAAGAATGTGGTGAGGGACCATGTCAAAGGCTTTGCAGAAGTCCAGGTAGATGACATCCGTCACCC
Organism: Numida meleagris; assembly: GCF_002078875.1. NCBI lineage: Eukaryota > Metazoa > Chordata > Aves > Galliformes > Numididae > Numida > Numida meleagris. The sequence goes on from NC_034409.1 coordinate 149,291,402, forward strand.
TTTCCCTGTCCATCAATGCCGTCACTTGATCACAGAAAGCCACCAGATTGGTCAGGCAAGATCTGCCCTTTGTGAAGCTATGCTGGCTGTCTCAGATCACCTCTTCTTCTCGTATGTGCCTTAACACGGTAACCAGGAGGATCTGCTCCATGATCTTCCCAGGCGCAGAGGTGAGGCTCACTGGCCTGTAGTTCCTTTCTCCCTTTCTTAAAAATGGGAGTAATGTTCCCCTTTTTCCAGTCACCAGGGATTTCACCCGACAGCCATGATTTTTCAAATATGATGGAGAGCAGCTCGGCAACCACATCAGCCCTCTCTCTAAGAACCCTGGGATGCATATCATCTGGCCCCATGGACTTATATACATTCAGTTTCATCAGGAGGTCTCAGACTTCTTCCACTCTTATAGTGGGACAGAGTGTGCTCCTCTCACCCACACCTAGAGGTTCAGGATCCTGACAGACTTGGGGAGCCTGACCACCAGTGAAGACTGAAGCAAAGCACTTACTGAGCACCTCACATACCACTAGTGAGGTGTTTAGACTGGAAATTTTAGTATAAAGTCAGAAAAAAACAGCATAAAGAATAGTGTAGTTTCACATGTTACAATCTAATTTACTCATATATGACACAAACATAAAGGACAGTTGAAGAAAAGTTCTGTAGCTGTTAAGAAAATATTTTACAGTCTTTCATTAATTAACAAAATTTCAAGTGTCATCAAAATTCTGACGCATTAAATTTTTAGTTTTCAAAATAACCACAAACGGTAAATACTTCTATGGGCATGAATCATGATAAACCCAGGATGGGTCTGTCTTTCCCTATAACTGCAAAGGAAACTTACCAAGTTTACAGAAGACACCTGCAGATGCATCTTCACTGTAATTCCAATTAATAAAATTAATTAATTAATTAATTAAATTAACAAAAAACTTTTAAGTTCTTCAATATCTATGTGCTACGAAGGTAATTCTACATTCTGTCAGGTGAGACAGTATTTAAAACAAAAACTAATCACACGAAGTCACATTAAGCAGTAATTTAAGCTAACCCTGTGACTGCAGTGAAAATGCATTTGGAGCGATCACATAAATTTTCTGGGTTCATAGCTGCGAAGACAGTAACTTGCAGAGGGGAAGTGTAGTGACACCTTCCAAAGCTGTTCCAGATAAATTTATAAGACTATATTGTTATTCCCCCCAGCAGATGCCACCTGCCATATTTGTTATGAAGACTGCCAGCCAAAAAATCCTGCAAGATATTTTTTCCTAAGGTGCATACAGCATTTCTAGTTTGGAAATGTTCATTGAAATTTTGTACTCGAAAACTTGAAAACTCTATGGTCCAATTTCACATTTTCTAAGAAGTTCCCTAGGATATTATTTTAAAAGTTTCTGCTTTCTAGAAATACCCCAGACAAATGAAAAATAATTTTTTTTGCCTATGTTGTGTGAAGATAGCACAGGAACAAAAAATCATGCATGGCTGACACTGAAGTGGAGTAAAATTTTATTTTATACATAATACATCGAAGACATTTTTCAGAACCTATTCATTCTGTTAATTCTGTAGTGTTGCTAGGGTCTGTAGGACTTTGCATCTTCCTGCATATGTTCTAGGCACATTAGCAAATATTATCTGCAGTTTTATCTTATGTAGCCAGATGCCACAATACTGTCATTTTCATGGATCTCAGAAATTGCTATGAAGTGCTTGTGTGAATTGTCTCTTCTTTCTTTAGCCTTGAATAATCTTCTATATCCTACAAAACAATTGTAGCAAAACAAAAATCTCTCCTGATGATGAGAAATTCAGATGGGTAAATTAGTTTAACTTTGCCATTTTCACATTAAATGATCTGTAGCTTCATTTTCTGAACCAGAATCGACTATATGTACAAATATATGTATAGATAGATAACATGTGTAGCTCTATCTGAATAAGTATGTAGGTAGATAAGAAGAGATAGATAGATAGATAGATAGATAGATAGATAGATAGATAGATAGATAGATAGATAGAAAGATAGATAGAAAGATAGATAGAAAGATAGATAGAAACATAAATAGGTAGGTAGATAGATAGACATTCTGTCTATATGTGTGTGTCTATGTCTGTTTACATGCAAGCATAAAAACAGAAAAAAAGAGAATAGTTTCATGCTAGCATTGGAGAATGGGGTCTTTAGATTTAGGACTTAAGAATTTTTAAATTTTAGGAGATAAGCGTTGCATTAGATGTTTAATTTTCAACAATTACAGTGAAAATACTTTTCTTCAAAATATGCATCTTCCTACTCTATCTTCTGTAATTATTTTCTATATTCTACATAGCTTCTACTCTGTGGGATTTAGAGCTGGCATTTCAAAAAGACTCTGTCAGCATGGGTAGGCATGTGGAGCGTCATCTTTAAAATGCGGAAGAACAGAAATTGCTTTATTTTTTTATTTAAAAAAAAAAATAAAAGAAATGAAGAAAACTAATACATAGCCACCAACAATGAAACTTTCTGTAACAAGAATATTTTCTTGTGAATATTATGTAGTCACCAGATTTCTACAGCAATTGTTTTTGCTGAGATATCTTGTACTGGCACCGTTGTTTTTTGACTTTAAAGAACACTTCTGTATGAAAGCTCATAAAGCATTTGATTATAGGCACTTTATGAGAGTGGAAATTTTATGAACATGTCAGCAAAATTCTTATGAATAACTACAACATCAAGACGGCAACAAACTTCTCATTGTACCTATAAGGTAGAAGATGGATGCTCCCACAACTCAAATGCTCAACTTACAGAAGAATAGTGTTTCAAGTGATAATATTGGTGATACTTTTTAAGTCTGTAAAGCTACCTAAATGAAATGCCCTAGAGTCAATAACAAATAATTTACATTCTGATCTTTTTCTTCCTCATAAATGTCAGTTTCCCAAAACCGGAAATAAATGAAAGAGTTTTTAAAATAAGCATTATTCTGTATTTGCATTCTTTGAAAGACAAATTACTGTAAACATGTTAGGAGATCCATGGAAGAATCAAGAATGTTTTTTTCTCTTTCTAACTGTTACTTAGTGTCTACTGACTGAGTTGAATGGTTGTGCAGGGAATTAATACCTTCTGCTACTGGACAACATAACATTGACTTAATAGTTTGTAATTTAAAATCTGAACGTTAGAAGTCCAAAATCCAAGCTAGTATTTTTTAGGATCTGTTTATAGTTAATGGAGAAAAATACAGTCATCCACAGATACTCATCTGTTCTACCTTGTGATGGAATTAATGATTCTCTAGAGGTGTTTTCCTTTCCATTAGCTGTAAAGAGAACAACTGCAGTGAAAATACTCCTCAGGACATGGTGAGGATATTTTACCTTAAAAAGATATTCTCCTTGGAGAGCGAAATCTGTGATAATTTTTCTTAAGGCCTAGTATGCTTAAGCCCATATTCAAATTTTGTTGAGACAACAGTCACTAAATTAATTTCCATGGATGAAGCTGAGAGCAAAGTTCATTCAATTGTTTGAATGTGTCTTTACAGAGAGTAAGGACAAGAGCTGTACTCGAGCACTGGTTGTAAACAGAACACACGGGTAAATTTTGTTTTGTTTTGAATTAAATTTCTTCTACAAATACAAATGACAGAGGTCCAAGAGATGGAAATTAAAATATCATGTCTGCTTAGTGCATGATGGTCTATCTGTTTCTTGTACTCCCAAGATTAACACAGTTTAAATGAATGGGACTTCTGTGAAGTCCAGCAGTTATGCCCAGTAATGGAATATATCTGATTTGTCTTTAACAAACAAATGTACCCTGCTTGTACTTTTGGACTCTAAGTTTGTTCCAGAAGCCATGTGGCTGTGTTATTAGAATACTGCGTGCTAGCATAACAACCTTCTTTTTCAGAGGATGTCTGCAGAAACATGTAAGAGTGCGGACACATTGATATACTGATGAACTAATTGGTTTTCAGGGCCAGAGCTTCCTCAGGCCAATGCAGAGACCAATCCAAATCTATAGCTATATATAGACAAGTGTAGCCACATCCCTCAGTGATTTAGCCAACTACTGCTCCTCAATATAAGATTGAATTTCTGATTCACTATACTCACTATAGCCTAAAAGCAGAGTGCATAGCCATTCTATCTGCTCTGGTTTGCATTCTATGTAAACTTCATTCTTTTGTTTCAGAACTTCCCCAGCAGCCTCAATTTGTGCTTTGATAACTGTGCAGCTATTCTTCCTTCTTAGGAGGAGTGACAATTCAAACCCAACCAAAAGAATTCAGCATCTGGTGTGACCTTCACCTTATTTAAAACACAGACAATTCCTCCTCTTAATGGAGTAGCCAGATACTAAGAATTAAGAATTCAGGAAGAGAGAATCAAAAAATAAACAAACAAACATAAAATAAAACCAACAACAACCAAACAGAGCATATGTTCCCTTCCCCAGTCTGAAGAGTCTTAAGACTTACTTCAGAAAGAGTTTTCTACATATCATCCTATTTACTCATGAGCTTGAGTGGGAAATGGGCAGTGAACCATGCAGTGCAGACAAGGAATGGCTTATAAAATAGTCTGCAGCCTTCTTCCTGATTCCCTGCTTTCTGAGGACAACAAAATCTCATCAAGGAGTGGAACATGATGAATTATTTTTTTCTGCACTGAAGCCCCTTATGCTCAGTGCTCCCTCCCTGACACGCAGTCCAGGGCTAAAGAGGAGACATTTATTATCACTTGACAGGCAAATTCCAGTTTCTCGTTGGGAAATGAGTGTAACTCTCTAGGCTTCTAAGGGTTTTTTTAGATGAAATACTAGAAAAACCTAGGGTAGTCAACATCAAATACTCTTCACACAGAGAATATAAAGCTCGATTACTTTATACAAGATATTATACATGTTACGACTGCAGGCTCTAGTATCAAAATACAGCTTCTGCAGCTGCCTTGGCTTATAATAGCATTCATATAGGTGAAGTTTTCCAGCTTTCATATAAATATTCTACAAATCAAAACACGAAATGTGCACATTGGTAAGGGATATGTAGGATGTGGCAAAAGGAAATGGATATTTCAAAATTTTTAATCTGTCCCTCAATGGCAGGATAATAATACATATTCCAAAAACCTGATGAATAAGACATGATTTTTGAACACAGTGGTGTAGTTAGGTTAGCTTCTTTGCCTATATTAAGTTCTGAGTGTATGCTTTGATTGTTGGTGAGTGTATACTAAGTTATATTAATGCATAGATCACTGAGAACCTGCTAATCTATGTCTAGAGAAAGGATGATTTAACAGGATCAATTAAGGTGAAATAAAATATATATCCTAAACTGATACACAGTGTTGAAATGATTAAACATTCTCTGCAAGATCAATGGTAAAATTAACTGCATTAAATTTTTTTTATTCTTACTAGTTAAACAATTTTATTTTTATTGAGAAAACTGTCCCAAACTGTACAGAACTGCTGTACAGACTGTTTGATATCATTTGATACACTCAAATGATAATCAAACTGGCCTTGTTTTCTGGATTTAACAGTGCAGAAAAACCTTTAAAAAATTTGCTTCAGCAATGTTTTTAAATTTAATTTCAGCTGATTCAATTGTTTTTGCATTACAGAATAACATTTTTTTTCTCTGACAAAAGGGGCAAAAGAGACCTGTAGTAAAGAGATACATTGATCCAGACAATCCTTTTATCATGCTGACACTATTGGCAGCAGCATGTCAAGAGTGTGCTTTATTTTGCATTCAAGTTAGTGAGCATCTGGTTGCTCAGATTCATTCAGAAGCAGCTTAGTTCCCTTATTCTGGTTTATCACTCATGCAGCAGGGTCTGTAGATGTCTAATCTGGTAATTATCATGCCATCTTCCTTGGCCTCTATTATGAAAACTAGAGTAGGATTTCAAAGGGGGATGAGGCAAGAAACATTTTATTTAAACTGCCTGATCTGAATTATTCACTCTGTAGGGCAAAGGGGTGAGGGAGGAGGGGGAAAGGGAGGGGAATTGATGGGGGATGGGATAGAGAAGGGAGAAGGAAGGAAAAAAGGGGGAAAAATATTAAACATTTTGTTTCATTTCTTCATAGAGTATGATTGTTCAAGACTCGTTGAATCTTCTCTACACTGTTAAACAGTTTATTTTAAAGCACACAATAGCTTTTGGACGCTTGTTCAGTATTTCTACTATTGTGGAAGTGAATAGTCACAAAACATTTTGCAGCTTTCTGGCACCTGCATGAAGCTGTGACTTATGAATATGCTAATGAGACTGCAACCAGAACTGGCTTGGGTTCAACACTTGCACACAATTAGTGCTCAGGCTACCAGCACTGCTAGGAGGCTGACTACAGAAACTAATATTTAGATTGATCAGTTCAACATAATGCACTTTCATTAAAATTGAGACTTTAAACATAACAGCTTAAAGTTATCCTGTGCCAGAACAGTGAAAATTATTTCTAAGTCATTTTTTATATGTCTGGAAGGATATTATTCAATTCAACTACTTGGAATTGCAAAAGCTCATCCGTATAGCATATTATGTATTTTAATGGCATTGAAAAAAACCAAATCCATATACTAATAACGACAGAAGTACTTATTCATGTCTAGACTGCATCTCCTTCATAATGTAACTGTTAACCTTGAATACTGAAAGGCAGCATTTCCATACAGAAATGTCTTCTACAGTATATCTGTAGTTTATGCCTTTAATATTAGGAAAAGCAGGACTGTCTACAAACCAGATTTAAGAACTAGAAGTCAAGATTACTTGTAACTATTCCCATTTATTGCACATTTCCAGTGTTAAAAAATTAAAAATATTGACTTTAGACTTAGAAATTTCAATATCAGTTTCAAATGAATCTACCTCAAAGGTCTATTGTCATGATTTATTATGTCAATATATAGAGACAAAAGCAAAGCAGTCAGATTTTTAGAGATGAACATCATTAGATCTAATTATTTTTTTTAAATGAGAAGTGAATAAATTCTGAACCTATTTGTTTGTTTGTTTTTAAGTAATCAACTGATACAAAATACAAACATTTGAAATTAATTTGGTTTACACTTCTGACAGACTGTAAGACTCAGTGTATTTTGAATGAAATTAAAATGCATTTGTAAACATGTGAGTTAGCTTCAAATGAAAGCCCCTACCTATTTTTAAGGATGTAACAAATAATTATCTGTTTGTTTTGATTTTGATAATACTACTATAACTATTATAGGCTAGGAATGAAAATGGCTTTACCTAGACAATGGGAATTGATAACAATATGTCCTCTACATGCTATTTGATTCTGCTGGGAAGCTAATAAACAGAAAATACACATATATAAATACTTTCTAATTATTCTTGTCCTTTTGAGTTCTGCATATCTTTTGATCCCAAACAAATATTTTTATCAGAATTGTATCATATGCCAGACTCAAAGGGAACACCTGTTTCACTGAAAAAGCATCAGAAAGCAGAATTATTATACAAAATAGTGTATTACTAAACTTGGTGAAAGAACATGTTAGCACTAGCATCTTTGTATTTTACCTCAGAGTTCACAAAACAGCAATCTTCAGGTTACCTTTCTTGGCTCAAATCCCACGTAACACATGTTTTCATGAAAATCTTACTTGCTATCTTCAGTTCTACTTATCATATACCATAGCAGATGGTTTATTTTAGTGTGTACCAACAGAAAAGGAAAAAAAAAAGAAAAAAAACACTTCTAACGAATACTTGGAAACAAAAAATGCCATGTGAATTTGCACATGGTTATTATAAACAACTAAAATATTCGTACTATAGAAACATAGTTTTGTCTCTTTTCATGAAGATAACTGTTATTCATCAATCTGACCTCCAGTCTGGATTCCAGTTAAACTTGGAAATATGAAATATGTCTTGAAGGGCAGTAAACTTGGTTTATTTATTTCAGAAGTTGCAGATAACCCTACTAATCAACACTCTCCAAAACTCCTTTTGTGTTAGAGGGTTCTCAGGTCAAATAACTGCACTTCAAAGCAGTAACTTTGTCACAATGGTAGTAAGTCTTAGTACTCTTGAATAGAAGTGTTTTGCTTCCTGCTTCATCTGCCCTTATAAAATGTTGTTCCGGTAGTTATTATTTACATGAAGTGTATATACAGTACTTACACTTGAAGCTATTCAAATCATATGGGTCTGAAATGCTAACTGCTTCATACGTATGGTAAATAGATTTCAGAGTTTTCACAAATGAATAACAATATCTGAAATATGATTTTTGCACTGTATAGGGAAAAATTAGTAGTCACAAGAATCAAAATGCTATTCTTTTGCAAAAACTTAAATTTTTCCTCATTTTTTCAGCATAGCTGAGGAGGAAAAGACTCCTATTTTTGATACTTAGCTACTCACTAAGGTACTCTGATGCCCTGTAATAATTTTCTTGGAGTTTCAACCACTTCAGAATTGTGCAATAAATCCACTGTCCTATTATCAGTCATTTCCTATTGCTTTTAAAATTTCATCAACATATGGCTAATAAGCACAAGTATATAACTTATTTCTGTAAAAGAAAGATAACTTTCTTTTTTATTTATTTTTATTATTTTTTAATGAACTGTCTTTAGAAGCACTGTTTTATTCTTTTCAAAGGAAATTTAAATTGAAAAAATTTTGTAATTTGGCTTGTCAGATCAAAATTCTCCCAAATCTCTGATGTCACCAGAAGAAATATGAAAAGATCTTACACTTTATTTATAGTAGCACCGAAGGCAAAATAATTTATGAGCCAGTACTTATTGCAATAAATAATCATATATGCAATGTACGGATATTTCTCAGGACTAAGAACTATATAGGAGAAAGATGCCTTTCTTGGCTGTTCCATAGTCTTGAAACTTCATTTTTTTTTTCCTTGTGCTTTATTATTCAAGGTTACAGTGGTATGGAGAACTTAACAGTACTTACACACCCACAAATGTAAGAACAAAGGCAATGGATCAAAGAAGGCACCATGATGCCTTTCAGCTTCAAACACATTCCTTAGGAAAGTATAACTTAGAGCTTAGTCAAAGATCTAAGTATTCATTCAGTTTAATTCTGTTAAATGTACTTCTTTTAGCTGTTGCTGTCTTTTGCTTTTTTTTTTTTTTTTTTTCTCTCATAAAATTGAGCATTCTTCCCATACTGTAACGCTGGTGAACAGACGGAATTAAACACCAGATAGCTGATGATATCTTTCTTATGTTTCCTCCTTCCAAATTGTCTCTCCAAAACAGCAAAAAGAAAGGCTTTTTTTTCTAGTTAAAGATGAGAAAATAAGAGAAGAAATAATCCGCATTATTTCTACAGCCACCTAGGGTATGCACAGATATCTCTAAATATATCCTGGCTCCTAGAAAAATGAAGAATGAAAATCAGCATTTCATATACTTCTCAGGTTAGATTTACAGTCTAAAGAAATACATCACTGAAGCCTCTTTGCTTATCTTTAAAGCTCTGTATTGTAAAGAATCTAAGATCCTTTTGACATATTTCATTCCAACATTTTCATTTTTAAAACTAATTACAATAAAGTTCACCGATAAAAAGATGAGTCTCTACCCAGGTCATAATATATTTTTACTCTCAACATTGTCACTTGAGCTATAGAACAAATTATCTAACTCAGAAACTTGGGACCTACTGACAGTGTATGAGCTACTTCACTTCTTTACAGTAAGTAGCAAGCATACTGTCCCAGTTTTCAAGAAAAGCAAAAAAAAAGTGACCCTGGTAATAATAAGCCTATCAGTGCCTGGCAAAAATATGGAGAAAATTATCCACCTAGTTGGCCAGGGGAAATCAGTAGTTGTGACCTTTTTGGATTTCAGCAGGGGTTGAAGTCACTTGATTTGTTTAGCTTAGAGAAGTGGAGACTGAGGGAAGAGTACTTGGTAGCCTACAGCTTCCTCACAAGGGAGAGCAGAGAGGCAGGCACTGACATGTAATATGAACTTTCAGGAATTCATGATCATTTAATTAATAGCATGAGTAAACCTAAGACCACAACGGGTTAGAATATACAATTGCAAATATAATAAGTATACAAAAAAGAAACAATTATTACGTGAACTATGTTGCATGATCACACTATTTCATAACAAATTTTAAATATATTTACTTGAACTCTTAAATGAATTGTAAATTTATCTCAGTTCCTCAACTCTTTACTGGCTGAGGTGTACCCACAGCCAAAACATTGTTTTTCAACATAGTCACCACCATTAGTCAATTTGTGTGAACGAGCTGATGGAAATACTCTTCATTTTGTGTTGTGACAAGTGTGCATGGCTGCCCGGAATGTGGCTTTTCTTTCACATTGCTGTCACCATGCTGAAATGCACCACACACCACATCATTGTGCTCACATCCAGTGTTAGTTATTCAAAAGTGTTCAGAAAGAGTCAATGAATGTCCAATAACTGCAATTTTTTTCTGCATGGAGGAATTCTGCTTCGTATACACTTCCATGTCAGATGCCATTTTGTCAGTCTGCTCCTCTGCTTCCACCTGTCACATGGGAACAAAATTTAACAGAATATCGTCAGGAAGATTCAACTTCTACTGCCATAGCACCAACATCTGCTTCTGATGTTGTGAATCAATATAATAAAGCAGGAGACTTTATTTTTGGAGCAGCTCTCATATATATATTTTAAATCCTGATGTGTGAAACACAGAGATGGGCACCTGTTGTGAGCTATTGTACATGGGTAGCAATTTTAATAAACATGTACAAGATGCAAGTAATGCATTACAATATCATGAGGGAAAGTTTTTTAAAAAGAGTGTATCTCCTAGAGAGGGTTTAAGTGCTATGACTAATAACACTATACAGGTCACTGATTTCTGGGAAACAAATTGTAGCTACTGCCAGGGATATTCTAGGAGAGTCACAATTGTGCTGTATGCCAGGAAATGTTTTTGTCCTTACCTTCCTCAGAAGTGTCTGTCAAACGCCTTGAGTCAAACCTCGAATGTGTAGTGTAGGAAAGGCAAGACATCAGCCCACAGATATAAACAATAAAAATGAGAGAAATGGAAATAAGAGCTCAATTTTTGTCTTACTCTACCGTACATTTAATATCAAGAAAAGTAGATTATTTGCATCATCAGAGGATGTAGCAGTATTTTCTATTTGAGAAAATAACATAGGTAGATAAACTGCTAGTTATAAATCTATACTATATTTAAAAGAGAAAAATAATTTGGTTTCAGGCAGGAAAATTAAAAAATCTTTGGAAAGAGTTTCTTTTAAATACAGTTGCACCTTCTACTGAAATCAGTTTCAAATCGTCTCTGAGCAATAGACTCCCAGTTTTGCAGTTCATATTCAATGAACTTGATTACTTTGTGAAAATCAATGAGATTTCTACACATTTTAAGTTTCCATGGGAGAAAAGCAGCCACAGAGAATTTATTTCTTCTACCACCAAGATTTCACAATAAGGTCTTTGCTGGATTAAGTAATGCTATCAGAATACTGCAGTAGGGACAAACTTGCTGAGCTTCAAAACAAGCTCAGCCTTTGTGGTAGTGTCTTCATCAGTGTGCTGAGAGAAAAAGTTGGTCTACTTTGGCAAGCGTACAGTACATTTTACACATCACAACTCAGAGAGGGAGAAAGTAGGGAATTTTGACAAAAATAAAGGAAAATATTGCTTTACTTTATATTTAAACAAGAAATATTTGTACACACATACATATAAACAAAGCGTATGTAGAGAAGAAATGGAATGTCTCAAAACATTGTTTAAACTAATTATTTGCTTATTTCATAATGACCATCATGTCACAAGCAGACAATCTATTCCAAAGAAGCAGGGCATAATAATAATAATAATATATAATAATAAAAATCTATAATTATAATATAATGATAATCATCTCATTTGTAATAATTAATATGATGATTAACCTCAGAGGTGGGAGGTAATTAGTAGTTTGGACACTGAGATGTGTTTAGTAAGATGCGTTAATAGTATTTTGAAAAGCTTTCATTACAATGAATCCAAATGTAGAATCTGGCAGCATTTTACCTTCATATCCCAGTTTCTCGGAATAGAAACCCAGGCATACTATCTGGAAACCTGATGATGTATATTTTTCTTGTATATGGTCTCTCCTCTCCTCTCCTCTCCTCTCCTCTCCTCTCCTCTCCTCT